>NW_019174190.1:0-4416 GCF_001642475.1 Fonsecaea monophora | reverse complement strand
CTACCTAACCCTAACCCTAACCCTAACCCTAACCCTAACCCTAACCCTAACCCTAACCCCTAACCCTAACCCCTAACCCTAACCCTAACCCCAGGACCGACCGATGTCTAGGAGCGCGAGCTAGAGGAAACGATCGTCGATGTTATAGGTGATGACGGCGTCCTTCTTAGCTAGTATACCTCGCTATATCGGGTCGGCGGTAAGGGCCTTAATCCCGCGGGCGTTAATAATTAGCAGAGGTAACTTAAAGAGCTAGTAGTACGGGGTACTCCGTACTCGGTACTGGATCTAGAGTTAGAGACGCTCGAGGTATTCGGCCTAGATCGGGTAGGAGAGTAACTATCGCCTCGGTTTACTTATGAGGGCGACCTTATTCACCCCTCGCATCGTTACTATAGATTTAGCGATAACGTCGCTTAAGGAGATCGAGACGGAGACGGTACTCGGGAGGACATCCTAGAGGGTAGGTAAGAGGATATAGTCTACTCATTTAGTAAAGGTATGATCCGGGAGCTTCGATATCTACTAGTTATCTCGGACAGTATAAGGAAATAGGATAATTAACTCGAGGTCGTCCCTTTTAGCGTAGCGCCCGAGAGTAACTATAGGGATTTAATGGAGAGGTAGGCGACGCTCCGTTTAGACGGTACTATCTTCGCTATGGTAGGTGACCGAGAAGAGATCGAGGTAGAGGCTCGCCGTAATGGACGGGGTCGGGCGCTGTACGAAGATAACCTTTAACCCCGTTCGAAAGACGGCGAGCGACGACGTAAGCCCGATATAGCTGTCGGTATCGAAGGAGGGCGTAAACCCGGTGGGGTTATATCGGTAATTCCTCGAGACGTCTAGAAATGGTCGGGAGAGAATCGGCTCGACGGGAGTCCCGAGCCTAGTATAGGTCTTACGGCGTTACTATAGGGTAGTCTCTAGTAGAGGATGCCCCTTTTTAAGGGTCCGTAGGTCTAGTACTTAGGGGATTAGGGGTTCGTACCGATCGAGAAACTAGGTTAGGGAGTGAACGGGCTGGTTCGGGGTAGGGCGAAATCATTAGTAACGACATCTACCTAAGTTAGATGTTTTCCGATTTCCGCGGCCCTATTCGCTAGGGAGGAGGGTCTCCGATATAAGTAAACGAGGCGCGTAGAGAGCGCGTACGAGGACGGCCGCTAACTTATCCTAACTAATCTAGTCCGTACTGTAGGTCGGTAGTGCGCGAGGTAGATAAGGTCGAGAGGATGCCGCGGGGCCTAAGGCTACCGGTAGTATAGGAAGAGAACTCCGCGGCGTCGGCACGACCGGGGGTAACGTTCTCTTAGGGGGAGCGGCGTTAGGAATGATAGCTAGCTCGAGAGGTAGTGAGTAGGTCTCGCCGATATTAGGAGTAGGGGTCGAGTCGGGAGGTATTGGCTTCTCGATAGCCGGCCGAAGACTTAATATCGAGGGTGAACGGTTTACTAGTTCTATAGTCGAGGATATAACCTCTAAGGACGGGACTCTAGGCTATAGAGAGCGACTAGTACGTCGTAGGCGAGGGGGCGAGAAGATAGATATAGAGATAAAGGGCTTACTATATATCTCGCGTCGGGGTCGACGCGGCTGCTCACTAAGAGGACTATCTATCGAGAGTCGCTAGAACGACGAGGATAAGTCTAGTTTAAAACTACCGGGATTTACGTCGGGCCTCGGCCTTAGGAGGTCTAGTAATACGTTTATCTCGTTAGTAAGGGTACTAGGCGGTAACGGAATAAAAGTATCACTAGCTAAGAGTAGAGCTAATAGGCGAGGGTTAGACTATTATATAATATCTCGTATAGGTACGAGAAAAGTACTATTCCTAGTCTTTTATCGTCCTCGTTAATATATACGAGGAACTTAAGGAGGTCGGAGAGGGTCTACTCTATACCTCTATAAGCTATATATCTAGAGAGCTACCTAAAACTAGATTTAGTAGATACCGCTGTAGCTCTAAGTTATCGACGTAAAGAGGCGGCTACGTCGGGGGTACTATATATACGGCTAGGGGAGGTTAGTCGTAGTGAATATCGTCGAGATCTTAATTAATGTCGTTATCGAGGGCTTACGTAAATTAAGTAGCGAGGTTAGGGGGAGGATCTCGAAAGTCGATGACGGTTTCTCCCTAGGTTAATTACCCTATAAAGGAAGGAAGTTATACTCCGGCCCGAAGTCGTTTACGGCTCTACTTCTTAGAAAGTGCATTCCGGGTACGTTACTCTTCCTCGGTACACTTTCGAGGGCGGCCTCGTTTCCCTATCTTAGACGTAACGCGGTATCTTATATAAGGAAAAGACGGTGTACTTAGTACGTATTATATAGATACTCTATATTAACGCCGAATATAAGACTAGTACTAGGTAGACCTAGTATATCTATATATGGAAAGGTTAGCTACGAAAATAAATTAAAAGAGGGAAGGCGGGTAAGAGGATTAGGATTAACTTATATCCGAGTTAGGGTCTAAGCTCGCGACCGTTAACGTCGTTAAACCTATGCCCCTCCCTCTAGTAAAATACTACTTAACGACGTAGCCTTATTACGAGTGCGACTATATAGACTAGAGGATAGATATATTAGCCTTAAGGAACCCTCCCGGTTAGATAGAAGGCCAGCCTTTAAGTGATTACCGGGACGCTCCGATCGATTACGAGAAATTATAGGCCATACCCTTAGACGATGATCATTTACGTAAGGCTAAAAGAGCTATTCGTCCTAAGCTTACGGCGAAGGGAAGCGGGAGCGCCCCTCCCCTAAGTAGATAATTCGTCGTAGATAATAGGAGCTAGGGGGCTCGTTATGGGATACGTTATACGGTAGTAGTAGCGAGGTAGGAGAGTACTAGGCATAAGGAAGCGTATAAGAAGTACTACTTATAGCGGTAGTTACGAGGTAGGAGAGTGCTAGGCATAAGGAAGCGTATAAGAAGCACTACTTACGGCGGTGGTTGCGAGGTGGGAGAGTACTAGGTATAAGGAAACGTATAAGAAGTACTACTTACGGCGGATGCGGTAGGGATATGTAAGGATCATTACTTACTATACATCTAGTGCGGTAGCGTTTATATATGCCTACGGTAAGATAACGCGGACGATGGAGTCGACAGAGATGCCGGCGCTTATATAGAATAAGTTAGTTACTATTCCTTCTACCGCGGTAGGTTACTGTACATCTAGTGCGGCTTCGTTCGTGTATGCCTAAGGTAAGATAACTCGGACGATGGAGTCGATAGAGATGCCGGCGCTTATATGAAATGGGTTAGTTACTGTTCCTTCCATCGCGGTAGGTTACTATACATCCAGTGCGGCTTCGTTTATACATGCCTACGGTAAGATGACGCGGACGATGGAGTTAACAGAGATGCCGGCGCTTATCTGGAATGGGTTAGTTGCTGTTCCTTCCACCGCGGCAGGTTACTGTACATCTAGTGCGGCTTCGTTCGTGCATGCCTACGGCAAGATGACGCGGACGATGGAGTCGACAGAGATGCCGGCGCTTATCTAGAATGGGTTGGTTACTGTTCCTTCCACCGCGGTAGGTTACTGTACATCCAGTGCGGCTTCGTTTATACATGCCTACGGTAAGATAACGCGGACGATGGAGTCGACAGAGATGCCGGCGCTTACATAGAATGGGTTGGTTACTGTTCCTTCTACCGCGGTAGGTTACTGTACATCTAGTGCGGCTTCGTTTATACATGCCTACGGTAAGATGACGCGGACGATGGAGTCGATAGAGATGCCGGCGCTTATCTAGAATGGGTTGGTTACTGTTCCTTCTACCGCGGCAGGTTACTGTACATCCAGTGCGGCTTCGTTCGTGCATGCCTGAGGTAAGATGACGCGGACGATGGAGTCGACAGAGATGCCGGCGCTTACATGAAATGGGTTAGTTGCTGTTCCTTCCACCGCGGCAGCCTTATTATTACAGTAATTACGAGGTAGGAGAGTGCCAGGCATAAGGAAGCGTACAAGAAGTACTACTTACGGCGGTGGTTGCGAGGTGGGAGAGTGCCAGGTATAAGGGAACGTAAAAGAAGTACTACTTACGGTAGCGGTAGCGAGGTTAGAGAGTGCTAGGTATAAGGAAACGTATAGAAAGTACTACTTACGATAGAGTGCTATATACCTCCAGTTTATCGATGACGCCTTCTACTTTCTCTTTTACCGGCGCGTTCTAAGGGCGTTCTCGAGGCGTCCTCGAGGCCGTAGTGAAGATCGGACGGATAAAGGTGCGTCCTCTTCCACCGGCGCGTTCTCGAGGCGTCCTCGAGGCCGTAGCGAAGATTAGAAGTAGAAGGATAAAAGTAGTAGGGATGACATAAGAATCTCTTAGCGAAAGACCCTACGAAAATAAATCGAAAACGGAATAGTCTATGATTATATAATATAGTATGTGATAATC
>NW_019174189.1:0-5061 GCF_001642475.1 Fonsecaea monophora | reverse complement strand
GTCCGTCCGTTCGTGAGCTTGCGAACGACGATCCTTTCTTTCTTCCCCACGATCAAGGCCGATCGCGTTATGATCTTCGCCCTCCAGCTCGAGAGGCTTCCTTCAACATGAGCGAGCTTCGACAAAGTATCTCTCCTGCGGCCGAACGTTCTCCCTCTCTCCGAGCTGGGGAAGGTGCGACTCCTTCGAGTCAGGATCGCCAGGCGTAGACCTCATCAGGTCTTCGTCAGTACGAGGGGAGAAGTCCTCATTCGGGTGGCTCTCCGAGTATGAGAGGCTAAGGGAATTGAAATGGATTCGAAGGGGTTATAAGGGCTGGGAGATGATTCATTAGGCTTCGACACTAGTTCTTTGTGCTGGGGTTCCTTATCTTCTACACACGTAAGGAGGTGGCTCCGTAGAAGTAAACGCTGAGGAGTGCGCCTTGAGAATTACGTACATTGGTCTTTCGAAGCATAGATAGCGAAAATCCCTAAAATAGTGTCTGAGTCAATGGGCTTCCCTTACTTTCCTCGTAGGCTTGATCTTCTACCTTAATGACCTTCCTTCGACGTGCCTTAGTCTGTTTTCGACGCGTAGTACTTGTACGCTTCTCTTTACTCGAGTCTTGACGCGTTCTGAATTGTTTACAACTTCTGAAGGGGGTTATAAGCCCTTTCCTGTCCCTCGAGGGGACTGGCCGGCCGTTTCGCCACTCTACTGTATAGGTAAGTCGCGATCCGGGGCCGTCTTATCATTTTCGAAAGCCCTAGCATGTAGTACATGTCTGGAATCCGCGATCGAAGGGTCCGAGCTCTGAACATTCCCTGTTGACGGGCCCGAGTTTCGACTATTTACTATCGACGTCTTAGGGGGTGTAGGTCCTTCCCTTAGCTCCCGGCCCGGCGTAACGCTAGTGAACTCTCCTCGAAGGGGTTCTTTCGCCTGGCCTACGCCATATACTGTATCTATATACGGTTCTAAAAGGCTTTCGAACCTTGCTTAATCTCCTTTCTCGAGATCTACGATCGTTTCTTAACGGCTGGTTAAAGCCTCTGTGCTCACCTTCTCTTGAGCATTTGGCCTTCGCGCTACTATTAGAGGGGTACTGGGTCGTCTGGGCGCTGCTTACTCAGGCTTTTCGCCCTTCGAAGCATCGATCGTATGCTTCTCCGTTTCCTCGCCCTCCCCTACTTTACCTGAACGACCTCCTGGTCGTCGATCTGCTGTAAGCTACTACTTACGGGGGATTGTAGCGAGTTCGTCGTATGTTAGAGGTGTGCGCTCTTCCTCCAAGACCTCCAGGACATCCTTCGATGGCTTTTCGATGCTGACAGCCTTATCTCTAAGCTGCCGCTGCCATATAGAGGTCATAATGGCTTTAATATCACTACCCGCGTTATCTGCGGGGCGGTATCGAATCAGTCTAGCCCTATTGACGGGCTTCGGGAGGATTTGCCATCCATCCTTCCCTTCGATCTGGGCTGCGAGTATATATACTCCAAACCACAGCTTCTTTTCGATCTTGAAGGGTCCGAAGTAAGTGGCTTCGAACTTCTGGCGTTGTTCATTGGTCATCAGAACATATTCGCCTTGCTTCAAGTCTTCGGCGAGGGGAGTCAACCTATCTCGACGCAGCTTTTGAGCATAGATCCCTCGTTCAATCAGTCTTCGATTAGCCTCATATCTTGCCGTTTGTAGGTTTTCGAGGCGGAGACCAAAGTCTCGATCCAGATTTTCCTTGTCGAAGTCTTCCACGTCGCCTGTAAGGCGGGGTTCGATGCCATAAACGAGTTTAAATGGAGACATTCCTGTTTCGTTATGAGCCCTCACTCGGCAGGCGAATAAGGCTGCGGGCAAATGTAGAGCCCACTCAGCAATCGGTCGATTCATCAGATTCTTAGTCAGGATGCTTCCGAGCATTCCATTCAGCCTTTCGACCTTCCCATTAGTTTGCGGATGATATGGGGTTGTCGTTCGATGCTTTACTTTGACCCGATTGAGATAGTGTTCGACCATTCTGGACGTTAAATTGGCTCCATTATCAGAGAGGAGTTCTCGAAAGGCTCCGTAGTGACAGTAAATATCGAAGAGAAAGTCTGCCACCGTCTCTGAGGTCGCATCTTTGGTTGCCTTCGCAAGTGGCCATCCAGTAGCCCAATCAATGGCCGTCAGGATCCATTCGAAACCGTCTGGTGTTCGTGGCAATGGGCCAACGAAGTCAATTGCCCATTTTTCGAAGGGTCTCGCGGTAAGGCGGACTTGTGTGTATGGTTCTTGTCTTCGAGTCTTCTTTCGCTGAGCTAATTGGCATTCGGGGCATGATTCGGCGTACTTGCGGACGTTTCGATGCATTGTCGGCCACCATCCTCGGAATTTGATAACCCCGTCGAGCACAGGGGCACTGAAGTGTCCGTAGTGCCTATGATAGTATTCGACGAAGTCGTTCCGAAATGGGGTTGCGATATACGGGATGAACTTGCCGTCGACCTTTCGATATAGGCGGTTTTCGATGGCGGCGAAGTTCTCGATGTCGATCCCTTTGAGATCTTGTCTTTGCTTCAACGAGAGGGGTTTCTCAGGTGCTTGAAGGTGTGCCAGTAGGGCAGATTCCCAAGCATATCCTTCGTCGAGGGGGTTTTCTCCCTCTTCGAGCAATTCGTGGGCGTTGAGGCCTGCAATTTGGTCTTCTTCGGTTGGTGTCCAAGCCGCCGTGGCAGCTCCATCACCCATGAAGTCTGGCCTTCGTGAGATGGCGTCAGGGACCACTGCCTCCGAACCCCTTCGGTATTTGATGTCCAGCGAGTGTTCGCCGAACTCGTCGAGCCAGCGTGCTAGGCGTTTCGACGGTGAGCGGGTTGTGTTCATGTATTTGAGGCTTTCGTGATCAGTCACGACAGTGGTTCGATGGCCATTCTGGATGTACGCGGACCAGGTTCGAAGGGCATGCTTGATTGCCAGCAATTCCTTCTCTTGAACAGGATAATTAAGCTCTGCGCCACGCAGTTTGCGTCCGTCGAAGGCTATGGGATGCCATTTGCCATCCGGCCCGAGCTGTAAGAGCACGGCGCCCAGGGCCCATTCGGAGCAATCCGTCTCAATACGGAATGGTTGCGTTTCGTCCACCTGTTGCAGGACGGGTTTGGACGAAAGCGCGTCCTTGAGGCGTCGGAATGCATCTTCGCACATGGCATTCCAGCGAACGGGCCTGAAGCGTTTCTTTCGGAGGGCGACATCAGCTTCGACGAGCAGATCAGAGAGGGGAGCAGCCATTCGAGCGAAGTCTCGAATGTATCGACGGTAGTACGAGGCGAGGCCGAGGAACTGTCTGACTTCGTGTACATTCCGGGGTTGCGGCCATTCAGTTATCGCTTGCACCTTTGCGGGCATAGGCTTGCAATGTCCGCCGCCGACGATGTGTCCACAGAATTCCAGTTCTCGGGCTCCGATAGTGCACTTCGAAGGCTTTGCATACAGTTCATTCTTTTCGAGGCACTGTAGGACTTGTCGCAGGTGGTCTTGATGCTCTTCCTTCGACGCGGAGAACACAACGATGTCGTCGAGGTACACAACCACGAAGCCTTTGTACACGAGTTCCCGCAAGGCGTCGTTCATGATCCTTTGAAACGTCGAAGGGGCATTGGTCAACCCAAAGGGCATCGCGATCCACTCGTACTTTCCCGATCGTGTATTGAAAGCGGTCTTTGCAATAGACGCTTCTCCCATCTCGATTTGATAGTAGCCTGAGGTCAAATCTATCTTCGAAAGGTACTGAGCATGGCCGATCTGGTCGAGACAGTCTTGGATGCGTGGCAAGGGGTAGGCATCCCTTTTCGTGACGCTGTTCAGAAGGCGGTAGTCGATACACATTCGCCACTGTCCTCCTGGTTTCGGAACGAATAGGACAGGTGAACCCCAAGGGCTCGATGATGGTCGAATGAGGCCCTTCCTTAGCAGTTCGCGGATTTGTTTATCTTGCTCGTCTCGATGGATCTTCGACAGGGCGTAGTAGGGAATATTCGTGGGTTTTGCATCGCCAGTGTCGATTTCATGCTGGATCGTACGTTTCTTTGGCTCTTTCGGAATGATCTCTTCTCGAAAGGTGCCTTTTGCCTGGTGAATGATGGCTTCGAAGTCTCTATCAAGGCAATTTGGTAACTTAGCAGGCGGAACGGGGATCGTTTCTTTGGCGCGAATAACGGCGAGGTAAGGCACGCGGCCTTCCCAGGGGTCAGTTGTCTTCGCAGGGTTCGAGTCATCACGATCCGAGGCCTTCGTTGGGGCCTTCTTTTGAAACTTCCTAACAGCTTTGGCGGCTTTTCGATAGCCGATGACGTTCAAGCTGGCCAGAGTCTCAGCGGCATCCCCATGATCGACGGTCCGAAAGGGTCGAATAGGGATCTGTGCGCTCTTTCCGCTCCCGTTGCGGGCTGTGAGCTTTGACAGACTGAAGTCCCATTGGGCTTCATGTTTTCGGAGCCAATCCATCCCAAGGATGACATCGTACGCATTCCAGTTCAGAATGCGCAATTCCGCGCGGACTCGAAGCTCTCCGAGAGTGAGTCCGGTGATTAATAGTCGATTTGTGTGCGTGACGTCTCCGTTCGTGAGCCTCACGTACACAGGAGATGTCCTTCGAACCTTGACATCCCCTTCAAGACGGTCAAAGACCGCCTTCGAAACAAATGAAAGGTCGGATCCAGTGTCAATTAAGACGCTGATAGGGAGGGGAGTGCCAAACCAGCCTAGCATTCCGCTTGCGATATTACTCCCTTCGGTGGGTCCAATCCCATAGGTGGAAGAGGCTGCTGCTGCAAGTGTAACTTCGAGGGGTAGCGCTACCTTCTTCCTTGGCTTCGGGGATCGTTCACCACCGTCCGAGGACTTTTCTGTTTCGTTCGATGCGCTATCAGATACCTCTGCGTCTAATAGCGCCGGGCTTTTCCCCGATCTCCACGCTTCGCGGCCTTCGGCTGGCTGCGACAGTCCTTCTGGACGTGTCCGGCCTTACCGCAATTGAAGCAGGTGATCTCAGATTTGCTACCGCTGGCTTTCGAACCCGACGGTGTTTGACGAGTCGAG
>NW_019174188.1:0-5226 GCF_001642475.1 Fonsecaea monophora | reverse complement strand
CCCTTATCCTTCCTCTTTCGTATACGCCTTACGTTTCCCTTACCTTTTATCTCTCTTCCTTACCTTCCCTTACGTACGGTGTCTTAGTTTACTAGGATTCGGTATCCCTTATACGGTACGCGCCTCGACTAATCAGGAGACTAATAGGTAAATTTAGCTAATCAGGAGGTAGTGTTAGTCCTATCGTTAGTCTTAGCGCTAGTTCGTCAGAACCGAGCCTCCTTCTAGGTTTAACCCATCATAACACCCCCCCCTTCTTCTTCGGTACTAGCCTTGAGGGCCTCGTATACATCTAACGTAGCGGAGTCTTATAGTGCATCGGCTAGTTCTTATATTAGCTTAGCGTACCTAGTCTATTTCACTAGGTATTACTACCGAGAACCTCTTCCTCTTCGTACGACCCTATCTTTTAGGATCGCTTCTACTTCGTATTCTTCGTCGTTTCTAACTATTACGGGCGTAGGCTGGCTATCGTCCGCTCTTTACGAGTTAAGAGGGTCTATTAATGCCGTACGGAGGAGGTCTAAGTAGAAGATATTATAAATACCCGATAGGGTATTTAGACGGTAGCTGTAAGAACCTATTACCTTCGTAACGGTATACTTCGCGTTCTTCTAGTTTAGTTTCTTACTCGTACGCGTCGTCCGTACGTTCCTTAAGTTTAGCTATACCTTATCGCCGACTCGGAACTACGGCGCTTACTATCGTGATCGGTTCGTTCTCTCTTCCTATTCTTATTACGCGATAGCTATTAAGGATTACGCCTAGTTCCTCGCTTCTCGGAGTCGTTATACGATAAGGTCTACGTATTATATAAGCCCTCGAGAAGTCTCCGTTATACGGAGGGGCTTCTATAGTTAAAGCGGTTTAACGTAGTATCCGTATAGGAGGAAGAAGGAGCTTACTCCTATTAAGTGTACGTCGCGATTATTAATAGCTAGTTCTACTATAGGTAGGAGTTCCGCCTAATCGTCTTATTTTCCATTTATAAACGTACGAAGGTACGTTTTAACCGTTTAGTTCATTCGCTTAGTAGAGCCGTCTATCTCCGGGTAGTAGGCCGTCGATAGTCGTCGTACGATATTTAGGAGTTAATAGATCCTTTTCTATAGTACACTTACGAACTAAGGGCTACGATCTAAGATAATAGCTAATGGTAGTCCGTATTAACGATAGAATGTCCGTAGGAAGATCCTCGCTACGTCCTTTAATTCGATCGTACATAATGATTCTAGTAAGACTCCTTTTCCTAGTCGGTCTATAATAATCATGAGGTTCGTATAGCCCTAGCTCTCTAGGAGTTCTATAATGAAATCGACTAATACTTCTCTCTATAGTCGCTTAGAGATCGGGAGAGGCTTAAGGAATCCCTACTTCCGTTCCTTCTAGGCCTTTATTCGTCCGTATATATCGTAGTTTCGTACGAACCTTCGAATGTCTTATAGTATATTTAGCTAGAAGAACTATCTTACTATTATTACTACCGTACCTTCCCGGCTAGGATAGTCTATAACTCTTAAGTTATAGACCTATTAGATGATCGCCGTACGTAGAACCTTTAATTTAAGTACTTAGCGCCGACCTCGGAATAGTAGTTACCCTTCCTCATTAAGGAAGCATTCTAAGATCGATACCTTTAGGCTTAGGCCGGAGGGGAATATACGGGCCCCTCGTCGTATAGACTTAATAGCCTCCTAGTAGGTCTCGTCGTCTCGTTAAGCTATTCTCTATTACTCCTCGATCGATAGTTCTTCCGTTAATATGACATTTACTTATAGCGCCTAGGATCCTCGTCCGTCCAGCATCTAAGGTATAATAAGGCGGGTTATACGATATTAAAGTCTCTCGTCCTCTTAGTCCTAAGGTATATCCTACTCTCTTCGAGAGAGGGCATCTACTCGAATATTCTACTTCCCGGGGACGTACGTAATTATAAAGTTATACCTCGATAGGATGAGGGACTAACGTATTTATCTCTTAGTTAGTTTTCGTACGGTCATGAAGTATTTAAGGTTCTTATAGTTAGACTAGATCTCGAATTTCTCGACGCTTCGTAGTTTAGCGTCTCATTCCTTTAAGCATTATATAATAGCGAGTATTTCCTTATCGTAAATCTCGTAGTTATACTCCGCTAGGTAGTTCTTTTTTAAGAAGAACGCGTAGGGGCGTACGACTCCTTCGTCGTTAACTTAGAAGAGCGTTCTCCCGATATACTATTCTAACGCGTCGACTTCTAGGATGATTTCTCTCTCGTAGTTAAAAAGGATTAAGATTAGAACCGTCGTAAACATCTTTTTTAGCCGTACGAAGGCTTAGTCTACCTCCGCTAACTATTAGAACGTTATATCCTTTCGTACGAGAGTTATAATAGGGCGTACGATCTCGGAGAAGTCTCGTATAAACTTCCTATAGAAGTTCGTAAACCCGATAAAGCTCTATACTCCTTTTACTATTTTAGGGGCTTCTTAGTCGAGGATCGCCTTTACCTTCTCTAGATCTATTCGTACGCCTTTCTCTACTTTAATAATAAATCTAAGGTATTTCGTCGATTTAACCTCGAATTCGCATTTATCGATATTAATTCTCAGTCCCGCTTCGCGTAATCGCTGTAAGACCTTTCGTACGTACTCTCGATACTACGTAAGCGATCCGTACGAGTAGATTAAGATATCGTCGATATAGGCCGAGTAGAAGACGTCGAGGTAATCGCGTAATATCTAATTAATGTACTTCTAGAACGTACTAGGAGCATTCGCTAATCCGAAGGGGGTAACGAGCTATTCGTATAGTCCGTATCGCGTACGGAATGCCGTTTTCCATTCGTCTCCTTCTACGATGCGAATCTAGTAGAACGCTACGATAACATCGAGCTTCGTATACTACTTTACCCGTCCGATATTTCGCAGCGTTTCGTATATTAGTAGTAGAGGGTATCGGTCCTTCTTCGTAATCTTATTTAGGCCGCGGTAGTCTACGTAAAACCGTAGGCCCCCTCCTAGTTTCCGTACGAAGAGGACTAGCGCTACCGCGGGTAAGTTACTTACCTAAATAAATCCTTTATCGAGTAACTTTATAAGCGTTTTCCGTAGTACGAGTAGCTCTTCCCTTAACATACTATATAATAGACCCTAAGGTACCTCGGGGGTTGCTCCGTTATCTCGTACGAGGTCGATCGTATAGTCTACTCCTTTTCCTCGAAGTGGCGGAAGTTTATCCGCTATAGTCCTATTAAAAACGTCGAGGAAGGGATGTAAGTATTCCGGTAGTTTCGTACGGGGGTTAGTTATCTTCTTAACTACTAGGGCTTTATCGATGTCAGCTATACTAGTAGCGAATACTTATATACTCTTCTACTTCCGTTATCGTTACGTAAGTAAGGAGAAAGCTATCGCGCTTACTAGGCTATAGTTAGCCTTCCGGAGGGTTACCTTATATTCGTTCTATATACGTAATCTCTATAGTTCTAGATATAAGTAGGACTCCTTTAGGTAAAGGCGTACGTCGTTCCGTTTCATCTAAGGAATCCCGAGTATAATATCGTACGAGGTAAGGCTTAGGACGATATATAGGAAGGCGGTTTCCTTATATCCGTTAATATCGATCTCTAGTTTAGCTACTTCTAAGATCGATGAGTTTACTAATTCGTTAAATCCTATAATAAGTCGAGGGGGAATCTATATACGCTAGAGGTTCCATCGGGAGGTAAAGCGAGAGTTAATAAGGCCGTACGATAAGTAGCTAGTATCCGTAAGTACATTAGTAGAATATTCTCTATTTACTATTAAAGGCACTAAGAAAGGTAGCTTATCTATCGAACTTCGGAACCCTCGCTAGGCTTCCTAGATCTCCGTACGCTCCTGACAGCGGTTCTTACTAGGAGCTACTCGTTTTTTAGATCCTCTTCTCCTTCTTCTACCGTAATAGCCGTAGCTACTATTCGTCCGGCTTGAGGACGCATCGCTAGGAGGAGAGAATATTATCGTACGAAGTGTTCTCCCGATCCGCATCGAAGATAGCGTCCCGCTTCCTTTCGCTTATCTAATATCTCCTTAGAGACCTATTAAGTACGCTATATACGTACGATAGCGGCGGTAGTAGCGTCCGATGGTTTTCATTTCATTATATCCTCCGCCGGGGCTACCTCGACCGATATCGACGAGTTCCTCGTCGTACGGGGCTTATCCCGTCCCTTCTTACGCTAAAGGTTCTCTAGGTTAGTACTAACGGTATAAAGTAACGTATAGTACTCCTTATAGGACCTTAGGATAGGGGTTACTATAATCGCATTCTATAGTTCGTACGATAGGTAGTTAGCTAGGAAGGTCTTCTTAATCTAGTTGTCCTAGCTAAGGCCGCTAGCGTCTAGTATCGTACGGTCGAATTCGGCGAGGAACGTACTGAATGTCTTTATCCCTTACCGTATAAAGCTAAGTTTTCGCGATGCTCGCTTAGCGGCCTCGTGATCCTCGTACGCCGCTTATAGTTAAGAAAAAAGGCCTTAAACCGTCATCTAGTCTATTGAAATAACTACGTCTACTTAGGCGCTAACTTACGCGAGGGCTTCTCCTCGTAATCTACTATATATATACTAAAATCGTACGATCTCGGTATCCTCGTACTTATCGACATTAAGCTTCGCCTTTACCTACGTAAGCTATAGCCGAAATTCCGTCCGTTTTCTACTGAACTTAGGGAGTTTAGGGAGTTTCCGATGTTTCTAGTCCGATGATTCGCGTACGGCTAATAGTTCCCGTACGTTATTATTCTCTCGTTATATTAACTCGGGAGTAGGAGTACTCCCGTCATTCTACTAGTTCTAGAGGAGATATTCTAGACCTTCTACTCGCTAGTTCTATTCTCGAATTAGGTTATATAACTACGCTACCTATTCCGGAGGTAGAGCTAGACCTAATATAGACGAAGAATCCATTTCTATTGTCGATGCGTACGGAGGTACGTAAAATAGGAGATTTATCCTAATGTAAGGGTTTAGAAAGAGTTCTATAACTAGCTAGCTAACCTAGTAATAAGGAGGATAAATCTAAGGAGAGGGAAGGAGGAATAATGTCCTCTCCTTCTCTCCTTATATCGTACGCTCCTCCGTAAGGGATACTTAATGTCTTCCCCTTTCTCCCTTATCCTTCCTCTTTCGTACACGCCTTACGTTTCCCTTACCTTTTGTCTCTCTTCCTTACCTTCCCTTACGTACGGTGTCTTAGTTTACTA
>NW_019174187.1:0-5246 GCF_001642475.1 Fonsecaea monophora | reverse complement strand
TGTTCGGAGGACTCGGAGGATTACCTAAATAGGTAATGAATAGGCTCATTATAGGATCGAACCGATAGGTATAACTATTCGACTATAGAAGACTTAGTGAACTTAACTATCTAAGAGAGGGGAGAGGAGTGTCCTTATATAGGTAGCGAGTGGCGATAGTTAGAAGATAAACGAAACCCATCGAATCGCTATTAGTAAGCGATGATGTAAGTGGCTACACTACCTAGTTATCTTACCTAGCTAAGCTACTTAGCCACGTGATCAAGTCACGTGCCTAGCGCTAAGCCTAGTCAGGTAAGAGGCCTAGATAGCGATATTCCACACACCCCCTTAAGCTAGTTCTCACCTAGTCTTGGCGAGATTTTAGCTTATTTCTGGAATATCGTTTTTCCTGATAGTCCTACACTAGGCCTGTTGAAGTGGCCTGTGAAAAACGAAAAGGCTAGACTAGTTAAATAGTCTGAAATAAGTGGGAATCGAACCCCCTTACCCTTGGCCCATTTAATAAGGCATATAATCGAGAGTTGCGAATAAATCTCTTAATTGCCTAGAATCTTGATCTGTGGTTGACGTACCTCGAAGGTTAACTTTCCTATCTTTGGCACTATCCCCTTTACTCAACCCTTGTTTGTGGTGGAAGACGGGTAAATGTTAGTGCTGTTAGGTAAAGTTACCTTTAGGGTATTATTGAGGGCCCTTCTATCGAAGGGAGCAGGGCGGTCCGACCTTATTCGTAAGGTATTGTAAAGCTCCTCCTACTAGTCTTGTGTTCTATTGTAACCCACTAGTAGAGGGACGCCCTGACGGTGCCTAGGTAATAACTGTCTCCTGTTGACTTCGTCTCGATAGGAGGCCTGTTTTTTGTCTTTTTGCCTGTAGGCACCTTTCTAGCCTAGATAGGCTAGTTTAGATCTCTTAAGCCTATTCCTTCGATAAAAGCGATCCATTTATCGGTAGTTATAGGCTTAGTTAGACCATCGGCCAGTTGAGCGTCGGTAGGTATCCATTTAAGCTTAGATACCTCGTTTTGGACGCATTCGCGTACGTAGTGGTACTGAATATCGACATGCTTAGTCCCAGCATGGTATATAGGGTTTTTCGCTAGTTCTATAGCTGAATGGGAGTCAGTATAGACGTTTAGGCATTCTATAGTAAGACTAGGGCCTAGAAGACCTTTTATCTCGCTTAGTAATGCCTTAATATACTGTTGCTCCTTTATAGCCTCTTTTAAAGCCATATATTCAGCTTCGCAAGAACTTAGCGCTACTGTACGCTGTAGTCTTGAATTCCAGGATAGAGGAGTGCCTCGAAAGACGAATAGATAGCCTGTTGTAGATCGTCTAGTGCCTATATCACCCCCCCAATCTGAGTCTACATAGTAATCGATGCTAGTAGAGTTAGATTGATAGGCTAGGCCTAGACCTTTTGTTATCGCTAGGTATTCCCAGACCTTTTTAAGTACTTTAAAGTGTAAAGGACTAGGATTCGACATATACCTAGCGAGATAACCTACTGGGTAGGCTAGGTCAGGTCTTGTCTTCGTCGTAAGATACATAAGGGCCCCTATTTGTTGTTGGAAATCCCTTATGTCTTCAGGTTTAGCATCTCCTTCTATAGGCTCGAATTTCATGCCTATAGGGATAGGGCTAGTTAGCCTTATCTCCTTTTTATCTTTAGGCTTATATCGATTAAGGATTTTATCGATATATTGGCCTTGAGATAGAGATATAGCCCTTTGAGGCCTATTCCTAGTTATCTTAATCCCTAGGAATTCGTCGATAGCCCCTAGATCCTTAAGTTCGATAGACTTAGATAGGTCCTTAAATAAGGTCTCTATCTTAATAGGATCTTTCGATATAACGATTATATCGTCGATATAGGCGATTAATATAATCGTTTGATCGTTATTCGTATAGATAGACTGGTCTATCTTTAATGGGAATAGGCCTAATCGCTGTAATAGGCCTTTAAGGTGGTTTTCCCATTCTCTTCCTGACTGTTTTAGCCCATATAGAGCTTTATTTAATAGACAGACTCTATTAGGGTATTTAGGGTCTTCATAGCCTATAGGCTGCCTTATATAGACCTTTTCTCGAAGGGTAGCGTTTGGAAAAGCGCTTTTTACGTCCCATTGACGTATCTCGAGGTCTAGATAGGCGCCTATAGCTAGTAGTAGCCTCCAGGCTATAGGGTTAACGGTATTTGCGAACGTTTCGTTGTAATCGATGCCCGGTGTTTGTTGAAAGCCTCTCGCTACCTATCTAGCCTTATAGATAGGGTTTCGATAGGGATCTTTAACTTTAAGAACCCATTTCCCATCTAGTACCTTTAGGTCTTTAGTCCTAGGTACTAAGGTCCAGGTATTCCTAGACTTTAGGCTATCTATCTCTTTTTGACAGGCTAGTCTCCATTTAGATGCCTCTGGTGACTTTATAGCCTCGAGATAGGTAGGATCGGTAGTTATAAGGGCGTAGTCGACTTCGTTAGCGTAATATTCGAGTTGTTCGTTAAACGATAGGTCTTCGATAGGCCTAAGGTTATCATTTATAACCTTAGGGTCATTTTCGTCTAGTTGACCTTCTAGAGGATCGATTCGTTCGTCATCGATCTCGTCTGGTTGACTTTCAACTAGTTCGTTTTCGTCTAGTTGGCCTTTAACTAGTTCTTCGCTCGATATAGCATCGACTTGCGCCTTTACCTTAGCTAGTTGATTAGCTAGGCGTTTAGGAATGTCTTTTATAAAGACACCTTCTAGGATATCGACGTCGCGCGCTATAGTAACTGTATACTTAGCGCTAGGCTTAGTAAGCCTATATTGATTAGATCCATATCCTACTAGGATATAAGGACTAGCCCTAGGGTTTAGCTTTTTAAGGGTATCTCGAGGTTCCCTTTTATAAGCGATAGATCCCCAGGTCCTTATATTCGATATAGTGGGCTTTTTCTTATGCCTAGCCTCATAAGGGGTTATATAGCCTTCTAGGCTAGAATGAGGAGTCCTATTATATAGATAGGTAGCGGCTAAGGCCGCTTCTCCCCATAACCCTTTAGGTAGGCCTGACGAAATAAGCATCGCTCGTACCTTATTTATAAGTGTACGATTGAAAATCTCGCTTATTCCGTTCTGTTAAGGTGTATAAGGTGCCGAATAGGTCGCTATAACGCCTTTTTCCTTAAATAACGCTAGGAATTGTTCGCTTTTATATTCCTTAGCGTTATCTGAGTGTAAACGCTTTAGTTTAGCGTTTAATTGATTTTCCTCTTGCGCTAGGTAGTCTTTAAATTCGTTATAGACTTGATTTCGACTAGATAATAGGCGGATAGTGGCGTACCTAGTCTTATCGTCTATAAACGAGACGAAATAGCGCTGTTTAAGGAACGTTTCTGGCGTTATAGGCCCACAGACGTCGGAATGGACCTTTTCTAGGACTTCTTGTGCCCTAGGCATTGGAATTCGGCTTATTTTCGCTGTAGCCTTTGATTGAATGCATATATCGCATTCTTTCGTCGATATAGCCGATTCTATAGGCATTTCGCAGCCTATAGTGTGTTTAGGTAGTGCCTTTAAGGCTATACTACCTATATGACCCATTCGCTGGTGCCAGGTATCGCTATCTACCGTTGTATAGGCGTATTCGGTAGTAGGATAGGTATCGATAGCGATAAGGTTTCTTCTATAATAGCCTTTAGCTATTATAGTGTCCTTTATCGATAGGCTAATTAGGTTATCTCCTATAGATATAGAGATACCTTTCTTAGCTAGTGTACCTAGGCTTAATAGATTAAGTCCTAGTTCCGGTACGAATAGACAATCTTGGATAGTAGCAGTTCGACCAGTTGACCTAAAACGCACTTTAACGTTTCCTTGCCATTTTACTGGGATATCTGTGATATTCCCCCAGTTTAAGGTCGTTTGACAGGGTTTTAGGTCGCTAAATAGCGCCTTAGTGGCACAGATATGCCTACTAGACCCACTGTCTAATATCCATAGATTCTGGTCGTCTAGCCTATCTATTGTAGATAGTGCGTATTCCTGTTCGACCAGTTGACCTTCCTCTTGTATAGTTAGAGTAGGTTCCTTTTTAGCCTCTTTAGGGCTAGTCTGTCGATTAACTCTATTAGAGTTAGGACTAGCCCTAGATGGCTTAAGGCTAGGATTCTTCTCCCAGCACTTATCGATAGAATGGCCTTTTTTATTGCAGTAAGAACACTTAGGTTTAGGGTTACTTTTAACCCTAGTGTTCATAGCCATTTCGTGAGATTGGCTTTATATCGACTTTAGACGTCTAGCCTCGTCTAGTAGATAGCCGAATATAGCGGATATATCGATCGCTTTATCGCTAGTTCTTAGGTTTTGCGTGATTATAGCGACGGTATTCTCGTATTCGGTCGTTAGGTTATTTAAAGCATAGGCTATAATAACCTTATCGGGAATCGCTAGTTTTCGAGCCGCTAGTTCGTCGGATAATCGCTTAATTTTCGTTAGGTAGTTCTCGATAGAACCGCCTGAGGTCGCTAGGGTAGTACTGAATAGTTCCTTACATATAAGGAACTCAGAACTAAACCCTTTCGGTTCGTAGAGGGTCTTAAGTCTATCCCATATCTCGATAGCGCTTTTAAGACCTTTAACTTGTATAAGAGGGCCGTCGTCTAGCGCTAGGCGTATAAGGGCGCTAGCCTTAACTGATTTAGCCTCTCTCTCGGCTAGATAAGCGTCGTATTCGGCCTGACTACCCTTATTCGAGTCGTAGGGTATAACGGGATATAGCGCCGATTCGTAGCCTTTATCGATTATATAGGCTTCCATTCGTAGTGCCCAGAACTCCCAGTTTATAGATCCCTTTAGTCTAGGGACCCTAAACGGGTTAGAATCGCTAGCCATCGTACTAGCGTTCGATCTTAAGGTCTTATAATAGTATAGATAGCTATTAGCCTTAAGTCATCTAGGTTTATCGCTAACCTAGTAACGGAAGCTTCGATCGATTCGATAGACTTAGTAGATAAGTCTATTTTCCGTATTATCGTTCTCTAGTATCGGTACTAGATCGTAATCGGTAGAATCGTTAAGGTAGGTGTCGATATAGTAGCGCCGGATTAACGATAACCCGGGCTTATAACCTGTTCGGAGGACTCGGAGGATTACCTAAATAGGTAATGAATAGGCTCATTATAGGATCGAACCGATAGGTATAACTATTCGACTATAGAAGACTTAGTGAACTTAACTATCTAAGAGAGGGGAGAGG